>NW_026251145.1:0-2663 GCF_022114955.1 Emericellopsis cladophorae
GCGGTTCAAGGGTGCGGTGATCTTCGAGTAGTCCCGGATAAATCTCCGGTAGAAATTACCGAAACCCAGAAAGGCTTGTATATCGGTAACGTAGGTCGGCGTCTTCTAGTCTCTCACGGTCCGGACTTTCTCAGGGTCTATTCGGATTCCCTCTCGGCCGATAATCAAGCCTAGGAATTTCGTCTCGGTCACGAAGAATTCGTACTTTAATATCTTGGTATATAGCCTAGCGTTCTTTAGGGCTTTTAGGACTATTTATAGGTATTCTTTGTGTTCGGACCTCGTTCGGCTATAGATCAGGATATCGTCTAAGTAGGCGGTATAGAAAATATTAAGGTATTCTCTTAGTACGTTATTAATATACCTCTGGAAGGTTATAAGGGCTCTAGTTATTCTAAATAATATAATAAGCGACTCGTATAGTCTAAATCGAGTACGGAAGGCGGTTAAATACTCTTCCCCTACGCGTATCCGGATATTATTAAACGCAGAGACAATATCGATCTTCGAGAAATATCGCATGCCAGCTAGGTTATTCAGGGATTCCTTAATCAACGGTAGCGGGTATCGGTCTTTAATAGTAACGTTATTTAGAGCGCGGTAATCGACATAGAAGCGTAGTCCGCTATCGTTCTTCTTAACGAATAACACAGGGGACGCTATAGAGGAGGAGCTTGGTCGAATGAATCCTTTTCGTAGGTTCTCCTCTAACCACTCCTTTAAGGTCTTTAGTTCCTCTCGAGACATCCTATATAAGGGTCTAAACGGTAGTATACTTCCCTCTTTCAACTAGATATAGTGGTCTCTAGGTCGGTGCGGCGGTAGTTTATTAGCTTCTTTAGGCGAGAACACGTTAGCGAACTCGGCGATCTCTAGGGGCAAGGCAGGTTCTTATTCGGTAGGTTCTGTAATTATCTCTTCGATCTAGGCTATAGTGATAGCGAATAGCCTTATATCGCTCCTTCGGGTATATATAGATACGGCTCTTAACGATACTAGAAAGATATCGCGTTAGCTTAGTGGTCCGGGGGCGGGCTTTAGATACTAGCGGATTTTCGCAGGAACGGTATATATAGCTATAACTTTTAACGAAAGTCCGGGCATATTATAATACTATTAGTAGTACGGGCTATTAAAGCGTAGTATATGGCTTCCAAAGCTAACGAGAGGGTCGTGTTATTTTAACCAAGGTATCCCAAGCACGATCGGGTAGCTTCTAAGTTAGGTTACGTATAATATTATATTCTTCTGTTCGTGGTCGTTTATCCGCATCCGGCTGCGGATATAGTGTGTGATCTGGCCGCTCTCCACGGGGCGGCTATCGAACACCTCGATCGTAATCGGGTGTATTAGTCGGTGTATTCTTAGGTTATGGTTCTCGGCCTAGCTTCTATCGATAAAGGCCTTCCCCTTAGCTCCGCTATTAAGCATTGCGGGGGCGGGTAAAGTAATATTATCGGGTAAAAGTAGTTTAGCAGGCAGAATTATTAGGTTCGATCGTTAGTTATATTCCTCCTTAATCGGCACGCTATATATAGCGGCCGAGGAGATTTAAAGCGTTCTCCAAGCGGTTTTCTCGGGGACAGTAGTTACACGTTCTGCTAGCACCTACCGGTGACTTAGGGCAGGCTCACTCCGTTTTCCGTGCGGTCTAGGGAGGGTGTTAACCTCCGACTATCCGGCGCGGGAGAGTCAGGGGATCTAGCAGGGGACAGGTCTTCGCTATTTAAAGCGGCAAATCGGGCTTGAGTGCGTCTGGTGTCTAGCTTCCGGTAATCTCGAATATGGTGACTATCGGAGCCACAGCGGAAGCAGAGGTTGTTTTCCCTCCGGTTCGGGCCCTATAGTCGGCGTTAGTTGCTCAGGTCCATAGGGTCGTTAGCGGTTATAGCGGCGGGTACCGTGCGGCGTGAAGGGCTGCGGTTCGGAGGGCTGCGTCCCCTGCGCGGGGAGGTTTGTCTCTGGTTTTAGTGTAGAGCCGGTCTCGGGGGTTGGCTACGCTAGATTTATTGCTAGTATTGGCGGTATCGGTTATCTAGAGTCTGTAGGTGGTTGGCGTATTAGTAGAACTCCCGGCTAGGGGGCGGGTTATAAAGCAGCATATCCTGCAGTTCACGGGATATTCCTTGGAATAGTAGTGGCGTTAGGTTACTATTAGTTATTTCTCCTTCTAAGGCGAGGCGTTAGAACTCCGAGAAATACGTGCTAAAGTCTTAGTGCCTCTAGCGGAGCTAGTGTAGGCGGTTCTAGGCGTTCTAGACGCGGTTAGGGTCGCCGAACGCGTTTTCGAGATAAGTCAGGAGTTCGGGGTAGTCGCTAAACTATGGGATTCTAAAGACAGTGCGGGGGAGTATTAAGGCGTATGCCTTCCCGGTAAGCCTACCGGCTACGTACGTTAACCGGCTCGTAGCGGTAGGGAATCGGTCGGCGTTAGCTATCATTTTCGCGTGGATTTAGTATAAGAAACGGCGGAGATCGGGGCGGGATCCTTCAAACTTATCAGGGTCGGGAAGCTTCTTAGATAGTCGGGAGGAGGTAGTAGATCCGGCAGCAAGCGGCGGAGTCGTTCCTAAGTAAGGAGCTGTGACCTCTTTAGCGGGGGGGGTTCCTAAAGCCTCTAGAGTGATTACTCGTACGGTCGGTAAGCTGGCTTACTAGGCGAG
>NW_026251146.1:0-2646 GCF_022114955.1 Emericellopsis cladophorae
GGAGCATTGGGGTCACCTGTTGAGCCGCGCCGAGATCGTGAAGCACATCTCGAACCCAGATAGCAGCCTGGCCGGCTGGGGTTAGGTTGATGAACTCTGCCTCAGTCGATGACAATGTCACCAGACTCTGCTTCTTTGATTTCCACATAACAGGACCATTTGCAAGGTATACCACAAATCCTGCCGTGGAAATGCGGTCACAGGGATCATCTGCGAAGGATGCATCCGCGAACACACGAAGCTTTAAGTCGCGGGGATCATACTTGCCTCCGAGCGTAATGCCCATGTTCTTTGTGCCGTTGAGATACCGTGATAGATGCTTGAAGATCGTACCGTGAACTTCCTTTGGGCCATTGTTGGCCTCGCATAGCTTGTTGACCGTGTATGCGATGTCAGGGCGGGTACCAATAGACAACCAATTCAGGCTGCCGGTGCGCTTAAGCCACTGTTTCGGCTGCATGATGTTAGGAAGTGACTTCCAGTTAGATGGAAGGGTGGTCTTCGGGGGCCAGGGAGTCTGTGCTGAGTGTATTCCAGGATCAGCGAACTTCGCCATCAATCCCTCGGTGTAGGTGGTCTGGTGGATAAAGATGGTGCGGTTGTTCCTGTTGCGGGTGAATTGAAGGCCGAGGAACTGCTTGACCTCTCCAATGCGCTTCATATTGAAGATGCCTTCCAGGGCGACGAGGACTTCCTCGATAAGTGACTTGTGAGGGGCTGCGATGATCATGTCATCCACATAAACAAGGAGCTTCACTCCATCATCGCGGATGAAGATACATAACTCTGTGTCAAGGGGCTTGAACCCTAACTTCTTGAGTTCTTTGGTGAGGCATTCGAACCACCACAATGGAGCCTCACGCAGGCCATAGATAGCCTGGTTGACCCGAAGGACCCGGTCTGTGCCGTCTGAGTGTCCCTGAGGTTGTTCAATGAATATAGGCCGCTTGGCCCCGGCGTGCAAGAAAGCTGTGACGAAGTCGACTTGGAACCATTCGTCGTCAATGATCGCGACATAGGTGCAGAAGATCCTGACTGACACCATGTGTGCAACTGCCGCGTAAACCGTGATCAGAGCATAATGCTCTCCGCGTTCCATGTCCCCACGAGCGACAAGGCGTGCCTTGATGAAAGGTTCGGCGTCGACGGGTGTTTTCTTCGTATAAACCCATCGTGTTGGAATTACTGGCGATTTAGGGCGATTCACCATAGTGAACACGCCTCGCAGTGCCATTGCATCAAGCTCCCGCTGTTCGGCCGGTCGAATGACCTTGTCGTAGTCGGAACGCTTGATAGCCTGGTGCCAATTCTTGGGCATATCTGTTGATGCCAGCAGGGATATCTGGCCAGCCTTGATGGCTGACAAGCAGAACATACGCAACCCTGGAACCTCGACGTCTCGGTCTCGATAAAGGTCTATGGCCATGAAACCTCTGCGCTTGCCTGTGGTGTGCAATTGCTTGTAATCAACGCGCTCGGTCCTTCTGCCTGAGCGACGTAGAGGTGCCTTTTCTTCGTCAAAGGCTCCAGGCATTCTTGGTCCATTATCATGATCATCCTGCTGGTCGGGTGGGTTGGCAAGCAATTGATCCTCCAGCATGCGGGCAATCTCATCCTCATCTGGATCGCTGTCGGCAGCAGGCGTTGGCTCTGGGGTCATAGGAGCACAAGGCTCTCTGTCCTTAGGTGAAGTTTTTGTTGACAGCCGAGGCGTGACATCGTTAGTCTGGCTGTCTGCTTGGGGAGTGTGGTCCTCGCCTTGTGGTGATTCCTCGGGGACTGGGTGAGTCGTAGGTTCAGACGTGTGGATATCCTCGTTCGTGAAGACCATGCGGCCTTCTTCCACTATTTCTGGGTCAACAAGGGTGGCTTCGAATTCGAAGTCTTCGATATCCCTTGTCGACGGCGTGAACTCGATAAATCGTGCATCGCGGGCCCGAACAATGCGCTTGAGGCTGGGTATCCAGATCTTGAAGATACGGGCATGTACGCCTTCAATGCCCACGAGGCGTCCTTTCCAGGCGCGCGGAGCTAGCTTTTCTGACGCCTTGCGCCGTTCCTTTGGAATGCGCACGTAGGCTGTGCATCCCCAGGTGCGGATGGCTCGCAGGTCGTATTGGTAGTTAAGACCTATGATGTCGAACATCTTCTTGATCGGCGGCTCCGAATCATCGTTGGCCGCTGTCGGCATGTGGTTCGTGATATAGGCCGCATGTTCAATTGCCAAGGGCCACAAGTGTTGAGGAATGTCAGCGTCAATGCAATCAGCCCGTGCCGAGTCCATCAGAGTGCGGCCGGCACGCTCAACCTTGCCCTGGTGGGCAGACACGTAAGGGGCGCCTGTCTTGACGATAATACCCTTTGCCTTGGCCCAGTTGACCAGGCTATCAATGAGGAATTCGGGTGCGTTGTCGTAATGAAAGACCTGAACTTTGAAGCCTCCAGAGGTATTCTCGACAGCGGCTGTCCAATCCTTGATTTTCGTGGCAGCCTCAGACTTCGCCGCCACCGACTTCACCCAGTGGTAGTTGGTGTGATAGTCAATTAAATGCAGCAGGAACTTGGCGCCGTTGTAGCCCACTGGCGTGATCGTGATGATATCCCAATAGATGTGAGATAGGAAGGATGACTGTTGAACAGACGGCG
>NW_026251147.1:0-2592 GCF_022114955.1 Emericellopsis cladophorae
GGAAAGTGCTATGTGGCACTACGGCATATTCGAGGATGGTGCTCCCGATATGTATGCGATTGAGGAATGCTTCGAAATTCTTCTCTCTTACGGACTTCTCCAGGAAATATCCGACGACAGCTACAGCATGCATAAGCTCGTGCACGCATGGATTTTTGAAAGGCTGTCGGTGGAGGAGCGGAGTGAATATATGATTCGCTCCCTTATGCTTCTATTAACTATGACACAGAACGGCGGAAAAGATCCGCTCTCTCGACAACGGATGGTCCCACACATCATGGCTAACTTCGAGGGAGCAGTAAAAACTCCGACCGAAAGCTTGGACAACGGACTTGGACTGGATCTTCTGGAGAAGAATGGCCACTTCCTCGTCGAAGTAGGGCAATGGAGGGAAGCATTTAAAATCTGGCAGGAAGTACTCTCAAGGATGCAGATGCTACGCGGCGAGGAGCACCCGGACACCATCTCAGCCATGGCCAACCTCGCCATCACGCTGGGCGATCAAGGCAAGCTGGCGGAGGCGGCCGAGATGAAATCGGAGGTTCTTGACAAGAGGAGGCGGATCCTAGGCGAGGAGCACCCGGACACCATCTCAGCCATAGCCAACCTCGCCAACACGCTGGGCGATCAAGGCAAGCTGGCGGAGGCGGCCGAGATGAGATCGGAGGTTCTTGACAAGAGGAGGCGGATCCTGGGCGAGGAGCACCCGGACACCATCTCAGCCATGAACAACCTCGCTGCTACGCTAGGCGATCAAGGCAAGCTTGACGATGCTGCTTCTCTTTCGAAAATCGCCTACATGCAGATGGTGAAAGCTCGTGGACCCGAACATAGTCATTCACAAATCGCTTGCTCAAATGCTACGCAGCTATCATTCGCTGCCTTTCTTCACCACTTTCAGGAGGCACCTGGAGACAAAGAAAGAGAGCTTTGCCAGGAGACTATATCCTCTTTTGAGTCTCTATTTGGCTCTGCTCACCCATCTACTCTTGCTCTTCTTCGCCTCATTGGTCGTATTCGGAAGGAGCAAGGACACCTCGACGAAGCTGCAGGAATTTATAACCGTATCTTGAAGATCAGCGGAGATGGACTCGACGTCGAGATTATCCAGTGCCTTTATGAAATTCACCGTCAGCGCTACCAAGTGTTCCTCGAGAATGGAAGTATAGATCGAAGTTTGAGAAAGACTTCACCAAGTCAAGAGGTTCAGATCGGAGAGATCGGCTCGCTATCGGCGCTCTGCGGGGAGTATGGCATGCATTTCCCCGCTCTGTTTGGCCTCCTTGGTCGAGTACTGTTATCTGTCGGAAAGGACAGTGATGCTATTAAGGCTTTCGGTCAGAACCTCCAACTTTATGAAATTCAATCAGAAGGTGGAATCATCTGCGACGGCTGTCGTGGGCAAATTCGCGTTGGGATGGCAAGGCAAATATGCCGGGCCTGCGTCGATGTGGATCTTTGTGCCACCTGCTTCGCTGATTATGAGGTGGATGGGCGAATCTCTACGATGGAAGCTAACTGCCAGGCACACGCTTTTCTCTCTGTTACTACGACGGAACGTGCGGGTTTTGAATTGTCGGAGTGGTTGAGTAGTATGTCTTTTGGCACTGATGATCGTGTATAGAATTACGATTCTAGATCCATGCTTATTTTTGGGCATTTCATAGTTACACTTGCTAACCCAAATGCCTGCCTTGGTTTTGTTGTTGGCGTTGTGGAGTGATCTGTTGTCAAGGCCGGTTCGCGGGCCTGAGGGCGTTGAGAACTCGCTGCGTGCTTGCAGCACAGAAGCTGAGATGACGAAGAAGATCAATTGAAAGGCAGGGACCCGTAGATGACGGGTTTGATTGCTGACGAGCTCCTCGCAGGCTTTTCCTCCCTTCATTATATCTTATTATAGCCGTAGTCTAAGCTTAACTTCGAAGTCGCAAGGGGGTTCTACTAGGGTTCGCTAGTGACTTGCTTGTGTGACCTCCCTTACGTATGCCCGGATGCTGATCCCCCTGCATGAGCCTTTGCACCGCGTGTGGTAGCTGCGCTGCTCCTGACATCTCTCCCCTCGTTGCGCTGCAACTACGACATGTCTATAAATGGGCTTGCAGGACCAAACGGATCTAATATTACAAGTGAAAGATTTATTTTGCTTTCCACCAAATCCATTTAAGCCATCCGTAAGTCCTCGGTATGTTCTATTACGCGCAGTGTTACTAAAGAAATCACATTCCTCAAGAAGGCATGACAGAACAAGATGCGATCTAATTAATTTAAAAACACAGTGAACACTCTACTCGTGCCGCGCCCCACCTCTCATAAGGTGGTGCTGGACACCACAACGGCCAGATCACCACAACGGCCAGATCACCACAACGGCCACTTTTCATCAGCTTCGTGTTATTTTCGCGATAATGCCGCCAACAACACCTCCGGCTGCGATAAGCGGCGTTGAACTACGCGTTCAAGAAGCTATTGATTATTTCGATCACCATCCTGACGCCAAAGTTGCAGCCGTCGCGAAGAAATTCGATGTGCCGCGTAGTCGCTTGAGGCGTCGGCTTGAGGGCATCCCAACGAAAAAAGGCCTTCCTTCCACAA
>NW_026251148.1:0-2548 GCF_022114955.1 Emericellopsis cladophorae
GGCTTGCGCTTACCTCCTCTACTAGTCGACGGCCAATCATGGAGCACAAAGCTTCGTGGATTTCCTCAGACCGCGTACGAGCCATGTGTAACTCGTCTCTTATCGTTCATGACCTTTTAGGATACTACAGAGAGGTTCAAAACGAGTGTCCGCTTTCCTGTATTACAATAGATCATAAGAACGGCTATTTCTGGACGCAGTGGAGCCTTACAGTGCGCACAGGGATAGATCAAACGCACGCGAGGTAGCGCGACAATCCAAGTTGCCCTCCCTCCCCTCGCTTTTTATAGCTTACTGCGTTCACCCCTGTGCCAACTGATGACACCCTGTAAAACATGCATCTGATCATAACCTCCTGTCAGAACTGGGGTTGATGAAGAGAGTGAAAAGGTGCACAACGCTGTGAGGGCGCTGCTACACAGGTAGCTGCGAATACGAGGTCCTTCGTGATTGTATTCCAGTCTTGAGCATTCGCAGCTTCCTATCCAATCGAATAACACGAAAGTTCATGATGGCTCCATACAGTGTTTATTCTGTGGGAACGCTACGGTGCACTCCATTTAAACGGCGAAGTACCCGATAGAGCCCCACGTCTTGTTGGTCACTGAAAGTACTCAACCGTGTGAAAGACACTGTGACACATGGCGCCGCATTGGCGGGCTGCAGCCCACTCTGAGTGACCCAACAGTACCTAGCGCTCATCCAAACCCGGCTATTCTGGCAGCGCGAGCGCGGCTTGTTATGACTCATCGAGGTATATTCATGTACATATAGATCCGACCCAGGCTCCATAAACAGACAGAGTGCGTGAATAGGAAGCTGCATTTGCTCACGACTGTCATTTCTTGACCCCCTGGAAGCATTCTGAACTGAACTGAACTGAACTGAATTCCTACTCGGTTGTAGCCGCTTGCAGTTACGCAGCTATGCCCGGTTAACGGGGGTTAGCGAACAGCCGAAGCATTCCCGAGGAGTGCCACACTTCGCCTTGTTGTTGAATCACGGCCAGCTGTCCCTAACTTCCCGTTTAGAAGTCTAAGTGTCTGTGTACACATCTGTCTGTTCTTCTGTTGGAGAAATCCTTCGCATCTCAAGTTTTCCTTCTCTTTAATAAATTGCTCCCAGAGACTCTGATTGTGTCCACCTGTAAGGCTCTGTTGATGGAATCCCACCCTGTTGTCGTGTCCATATACCTACAGTCTCCCCCCAGCCATCGGCTTCGTCTATTCTATTGCTTATCCTATCCCCCGGACTTGCGTATGTTCTTTGAATTTGGTATCGATATGATCTCGTTGCCTCCTGCTGGGTTCCTATGTGGCTGTGTGTTTGCATCTGTTCGACCAGCAAATTGGCCTCAGCGTGGTCCCAACCTCTGCTCCGTGAAGTGTAATGCTCCGCTCGGTTCAAGTAGTCGAATTACTAGGCCTAAGAGCCCCAACGTAGCGCGTTCGCAGACAGTGTCGCGTGTTGAAGGGTCACCACTCCTCCTTCACGATGTGGGCGACAGGGGACGAGTCTGTCTGTGGTCTGTAGTATTTGGTAGCACCGATCGTAGCGTGCTGGGCGTCTGGGGCGCTGCGCTCGTAGGGGATGAGGTCGTTCTGTCCGGCCACTTATCGTTGTGGGGTGTTGCCAACATTGTCGTGATGATGGGCGGCCCGGAAGCCCATCCGTAGCTGCTGTGTTGAAGTAGGAAATCGTGTTTGGGCTTCACCGTTACACTTCAGGGAGTCGAGAGGGAGTCGTATGCTATGGCGCGGTTGCTATGCGCGTTGGCGCTTGTCGTGTGTGGCGTGCTCTCAAGTGGTGTGGTCTTGTCCTGCATCCTGCTGAAAGCACCTGGGCCTCCACGAGGTGCATCACGTTGGGGGACGCATGATGGCTCGTGGAGGCCGTTGCTATCAGAAGCGGGAGTGTTTCGCTCTGTTTGATGCTGTGTTTCAAAAATTTCGTACTCGTTGGTGATGATGTTTTTCCCCTAGAAGCATTCCACAGCTGCGAACGCTCTTCCCTCTGTGGCCTTTGATGCACGTGACCACATTGGCTATCTGTGCCACACCTAGCCACAGGGCTGGCGACCTCAGCCACCTAGAGGCCTGCAACAACCTTGGTAACGTTATGCGATGGGTGTCTGACAAAGTGGCCAACGCCTATGACGCCTGAGATGGTCCAGATTGTGGGTTCAATCATCGTCCGTCATCGTCGAGGTGCAGCCCGGTGTTATCCTGCGTGTCGAGATAGGCCTAGGATCGAAGAGACCGGCTGCGGCAGACTATCATCCTTCCACTCGTGTGCGCTTGTGACGGTTGTGCTTGGCTACGGAGCTAGAGTGTGCGCAAACTGAGAATAATCTGGTGTGGGCGGAAGCAAGTTTAGCCGCTCCGAGTGTGACCCCGCTGCGTCTCATCCAATCGCTACCTGCGTGAGGTCGCCTTTGAGTTGGCTGCCCTTCGTAAACGAGACGCCTGAGTAACTCAAGACTTCTTATCAAGCTACGAAAGGCAACGCGCAGGAGCGAAGTCGACCCATGCACCCGAAAGCGCTGGAC
>NW_026251149.1:0-2434 GCF_022114955.1 Emericellopsis cladophorae
AGTTCGTCGTGGTCAGGGACGTATAAGCGGTCTCGGAAGTATAGGCGGTTATGGTTCTCGGTGCACTCAGATAGTGTAATACGGGCATAGCGTCGCTTGCCTTTGCGGATCGCTTCTTAAATAGATTCTAGGATTTTATTAGCGGCATAGCCTTTATTAAAGAGGTCGGACAAGTCGGCAGGAAGTTCGGTTAGTAAGCGAGCGGCGTGGAACCTTACCCTCGGGTCTAGGTTCTCTCTCTTCAGTACTGTCTGGCTCTAGTGGAGAAGGCGTTCATCCCCCTCCTTTAGGAGATCCTCTGACCTCCTGGTTAAAGCGTCGGGCTTGGCACCTTGCTTCCCGGGTCGGTAGGTGATCTAAAAGTTAAATCGTGATAGGAACTCAGACTAACGGGCTTGTCTTCGGTTTAGTAGCTTCGTTATAGTAAAGTACTCTAGGTTACGGTAGTCGGTGATTACTTTAATCGGTGAAGAGGCTCCCTCTAACTCCGGGCGCTATTCCTCGAAGCAGCGAATTATAGCCATTAGTTCTTTATCGTAGATCTCGTAGTTATACTTAGTAATAGTATGCTTCTTCGAGAAGAAGGCAATAGGTCGTAGTATCCTATCATCCCCTACCTAGGATAGCACCCCAGCGGAGACGTAGTCGGAGGCGTCTGTCTCTAGGATAATATTCTTTTCCTAGTTAAACGGGGCTAGTATCGGGGCGGTGTTGAAAGTGGTTTTTAGGCCTTCGAAGGCATTACGGCAGTTAGTAGTCTAATAAAACAGGACTCCCTTTCTAGTCAGGCGGTTCAAGGGTGCGGTGATCTTCGAGTAATCCTAGATAAATCTCCGGTAGAAATTACCGAAACCTAGAAAGGCTTGTATATCGGTAACGTAGGTCGGCGTCTTCTAGTTTCTTACGGTCCGGACTTTCTCAGGGTCTATTCGGATTCCCTCTCGGCCGATAATCAAGCCTAGGAATTTCGTCTCGGTCACGAAGAATTCGCACTTTGATATCTTGGCATATAGCCTAGCGTTCCTTAGGGCTTTTAGGACTATTCGTAGGTATTCTTCGTGTTCGGACCTCGTTCGGCTATAGATCAGGATATCGTCTAAGTAGGCGGTATAGAAAACATTAAGGTATTCTCTCAGTACGTCATTAATATACCTCTAGAAGGTTGCAGGGGCTCTAGTTATTCTAAATAGTATAATAAGCGACTCGTATAGTCTAAATCGAGTGCGGAAGGCGGTCAAGTACTCTTCCCCTACGCGCATCCGGATATTATTAAACGCAGAGACGATATCGATCTTCGAGAAATATCGCATGCTAGCTAGGTTATTCAGGGATTCCTTAATCAACGGCAGCGGGTATCGGTCTTTAATAGTAACGTTATTCAGAGCGCGGTAATCGACATAGAAGCGTAGTCCGCTATCGTTCTTCTTAACGAATAACATAAGGGACGCTATAGAGGAGGAGCTTGGTCGAATGAATCCTTTTCGCAGGTTCTCCTCTAACCACTCCTTTAGGGTCTTTAGTTCCTCTCGAGATATCCCATACAAGGGTCTAAATAGTAGTGTGCTTCCCTCTTTCAACTAGATATGGTGGTCTCCAGGTCGGTGCGGCGGTAGTTTATCAGCTTCTTTAGGCGAGAACACGTTAGCGAACTCGGCGATCTCTAGGGGTAAGGCAGGTTCTTATTCGGTAGGTTCTGTAATTATCTCTTCGATCTAGGCTATAGTAATAGCGAATAGCCTTATATCGCTCCTTCGGGTATATATAGATACGGCTCTTAACGATACTAGAAAGATATCGCGTTAGCTTAGTGGTCCGGGGGCGGGCTTTAGATACTAGCGGATTTTCGCAAGAACGGTATATATAGCTATGACTTTTGACGAAAGTCCGGGCATATTATAGTGCTATTGGCAGTACGGGCTGTTAAAGCGTAGTATGTGGCTTCCAAAGCTAACGAGAGGGTCGTGTTATTTTAACTAAGGCATCCCAAGCACGATCGGGTAGCTTCTAAGTTAGGTTACGTATAACATTATATTCTTCTATTCGTGGTCGTTTATCCGCATCCGGCTGCGGATATAGTGTGTGATCTGGCCGCTCTCTGCGGGGCGGCTATCGAATACCTCGATCGTAATCGGGTGTGTTAGTCGGTGCATTCTTAGGTTATGGTTCTCGGCCTAGCTTCTATCGATAAAGGCCTTCCCCTTAGCTCCGCTATTAAGTATTACGGGGGCGGGTAAAGTAATATTATCGGGTAAAAGTAATTCAGCAGGCAGAATCATCAGGTTCGATCGTTAGTTATATTCCTCCTCAATCGGCACGCTATATATAGCAGCCGAGGAGATTTAAAGCATTCTCTAAGCGGTTTTCTCGGGGATAGTAGTTGCACGTTCTGCTAGCACCTGCCGGTGACTTAGGGCAGGCTCACTCCGTTTTCCGT
>NW_026251150.1:0-2426 GCF_022114955.1 Emericellopsis cladophorae
AGATGCTGCCTTTGAGGGCAGCTGTGGGCCGAATGTGTGGCTGACTAATCAAGGCAAACCTGCCTGACAAACAACAAAAGGATATCACACTTGTCCTTAATCGTACAGACGACGGCAAACGTGAATTCATCTTCAAGCTTGACCAGCGCCATGTCAAGAACAACAAGGATCCGGAGAACAAGAAGTAAGCACATTTCGAATATCGCGTTATGGTGACTGATCCGTGTGAAGGTACGGAGTGATAGGCAGAGAACATCATCTAATTCGGTACAACGCTGTGGCTTTCCTTTTGAGTCTCGCCATCGCAGATAACGCCTTGAATCGCGAACAGTTCCTGCAGATGCTGAAAGGGAATGGCGAGGGACCTATCGAGTGGAATGACGATGTCAAAGATCTTCCTGTCTGCAAGGAGATTGACCGGAGAGGAGTTGTTGATCACACGAAACCCATGAGCGGCTACATATTCAAGCAGATACTTGGAAAGCTCTTGATGGCTGAGTACATTTATGCTCGCCCCTCGTTACACATGATACGAAGGGAGCTTGGAAAGCAGCTGGATGGTGCGATTACCCCTAGCCCGCATGTGCCTTGCAGCGACGTTTCTTTGTCCGAGCTGCGTGTTCCTTCGGTTCAGTTCTTGCAGAGCGTTCGGAGTGAGGGGTATTGTCGATAAGCCGTCCCAAAACTATGGCGGAGGAGAGGTAGGATAGCAAAGCTTCCGCTTCTTCGGCGATCGTTGGGCAGCGTCGTCCGTCGGCGGGCTGGAACAAGGGTGGTTTCGACGCTTTCGGGAGGCAGGATCAGGTGGCGGCGCGCGAGCATAGTTATGGATCATGACCATACTTACAATTAAGATACGCGACGGGAAAGCGCAGGGACTGTCGCTTTATGGGCCGGAAGCGTGCAGGTCGTCAAGGGCGATGCGCGCAGCACGCGGCAACTGGAAAGCGGGGGACGAGGTCGTGATCCCGGGCCTACCATTGGCCACTCACAACCGCTGCGTCAGGCCCAGCCACCCACAACCAACCATTCGTCATGCACCGGGATAACTCACGAGTCAGCGGTTCCTGCGCTCTCCTCGTGAACAACAATGCCCGTGGACGCAGAGACCGATCACGCACTATGCGGAGTATGGTGCATCAGGTGCAACCCCATTTTTATCGTCGCGCCTGAGACGGAGATAAAGGGGGTTCTCGGTGTAGCTAAGCGGCGAAAATAGCGACAAGCGTACTACATTTCCACGGCACGACAGCGAACCGCGGCAAACTACAACGAAGGCCTTGTCCGGAGATGAAGACAAGGCAATGTGCTATACGCTATGCAGCTCTGTGCCTGAAATACCTTCTCACCGTGATGATGCTGACCTAGTGAACCGAGAACCAATGTCAGCTTAGGCTAGTGGTTTCAAACTCATGTTGTGAGGTCAAGACATTGAGCATGACAGATGGCGGACCAAGACAACCATCAGGAAAGTGACAGGTTACCAACTCCATGTCGGGATACGTTGCCTGGGTGGGACTTACCTATCATGCAAGGCACATCCGTCCGGGCTTGCCTTGAGAAGTGCCACACGGTGTTTTCAAGCGCCGACGCGAACGAGCCAGTGTTGGCCTGGCTTGTCCATCTACCAACAGTCACGACCTTCTCTCTGAAACGGTGTTCGATACGTACCAGCAAGCGAAAATACTTATCTCGGCCAGTTTGGACACTCGTTGTGCATATTGATTGGGCGGAACATCCCTTAAACGGCTGTACCTTTTCAGAGCGCAAGGTCACCAATACTTCGGATTATCGGCTTCTTCTGGCCTGCCCACCCGGGCCAAAAGTCGAAGTTCTTGGTTCCTGGTTGCTAGCATTTCGCAAATCCCACGTCAAGATCCAAGGTGTAGGTCATCCGTGGGGATCAGCGCTCCGACACGATGCGAAGGAGGAACTCACATTTGGGCATCTACCTCGACCGAAACGAGTGTCCACTTGGTCGCAAATGGTTCTTATCAGGAACGGCTATTTTGAGATCTGTTGTGGCTGGTACAGTGCGGGCATCAGGTATCTCAGATCTGAGTCCATCACCCCTCCCGTTCATACAAGCCATTTGCCCACTAACTGCTGGTGGCAGGCCTTGGGGTGTACCCGGACGCAAAACACCTGCTACTGCAGGGACAAAGAAGTCCCTTCTGGCTGTTAGATACAAGTACATGGAGCACAGTAGACGGACGGTACCAGCCACCTATGGCGCGCAAAGCGAAGTGTCGATCCTTTTCAGGAACCCGGACTGCCTCGCCTAATTCGCCGCGCTCTCATTGGATTGTGACACTCCACTCAACACTCAGCACTGAAGACCCAGTGTTCTTGTCGGACACGTGACCGCTTTGGTGGAGGCACGGCCCGAGTTAGTGTGTATGTGTGCAAGTGTTCATAATCGAGGA
>NW_026251151.1:0-2391 GCF_022114955.1 Emericellopsis cladophorae
CGACCCGCTATCGACGGCCATTTCTTGCCGTCGTCGATCACCTGTTTGCTTAGCACAATCTCCACTAATCCGTGCAGGCACTATGGCGTGGATCCATACCAATGGTCCCGCACCTCCTCGAGCGAACAGACGACGCTGATCAACACCCCTCGTCCGCATACATCGAGCAGCCACTTGTGGATGAGGAACGCGCACCCCTGTTCCACACCCATGAGTTGACGAGCAGTATCCATAACTGGAGAGTCATGTGGAAGCACTATTAGGTGTGGTACCCAGCAGATCTTTGATACTATTTCAGGACATCCCAGGGCGTGGGGGTGAGCCTAAGACTACAGAGGCACCTCCGTAGGCTGCGCACCTTGGTCACTAGTGGACTCGCGATGCACAAGAAAGAGTTGCCATTAGTGACGGTATCGCCGGCAGAAAGTGGATAGTGGGTCACGTCACAGACAAGCTGGAAGAGACCACGGCAGCTACAGGAGCAGCCTTTCGACTGGTATATACCGGCCTCCCTACCACGTCAAGGCTCGGCCGCTGCCAAGTTCAAGCCGGGTTGCTATGGTCACGATAGAGCAGCAGAAAGCCAAGGCGCGCAAAAGCGGTCCAAGTCTGCTACGCAAGACCGCATGTCTAGGAGAGAAGGCCGATACGTTCTCAACAACGGTGTACTGGGAACCCACGCACAAGGGGTACCGCGTCGCAGCACACGTTCCTATCGATTGGGAGATGCCCAATCTCAATCGCCTAGTAGGTGCCCTATCGGCTGTGACGTGTGCACGCTTGCTAACGATAGCTGTAGATTGAAGATGCCCTATCCAGTCGATCATCGCCACAGTCCCGTCGGCCACCAGCTCGGCCGGGGAGACGGCCGTCGCCTGTTCCCCCGCCGCCGACGGCGCGGCCCCGTCGTCAGCCATACCGCGTGCAGAAACATACCCGCGACACCGTGGCCCAGCCTCGACGGAGCGCCCGTCATCAGCCTCGGGGCGCTAGACCACCATCCAGAGCCGAGCGGGTGTCACCCTCGGCAGCCGACACGCCTGCGCCAGGAAGCTATCAGCAGGTTCCCGTCCCGATTTCTCCTCAAGGCGCCCTTCGGGATGACATGGTCGAATCGGAGCAGGTCGGAACAGACAGATCGCATCACCCAATGGATAGTCTAGCAGCCGGGACCGGTGGTCTAGTCTCGCCCAGCATGGCAGGGTGGCTGGCGGACGCGAACGGTAGTGAAGCGGCGGCAGGGTCAACCAGATCAGTATGTGCGTCGACGCCGCAGCGGGACAACCCACTAGATGCGATGAACGACGTCAGTACGGCCCGACAAGGGGCGGAAGATGACCATTTGTGTGTCCCTGGCGGTGCGACAGATGGCAACGTCGATACCCTCAGCCCCCTTTTCGACAGCTCCTCGTGGATGGATCTTTATCTTCATGATACCGCGCCGGATGATGCCTTCTCCCTTGACCAAAGCGCATGTAGACCGCAATCCGCAAAAGAGGCACAACACTCCAGAGGTGGCGCGCCGGAACCCCGAGGCGGCCAGGTCTTCCCAACCACCGCATGTCGAACACTTGTGCAAGATTGCCTTCGCTTTGTCCGGAACGTTTTGAAAAGTGATCCGACATGGTGTCAGTCTACATATAGATAGACCTAAGTGACTTCTTTCTTATCTATGATACACATAGACGCAACATAAGCATTTTGAACCGCCAACCTACTGGAACTATCCAGCTTCAGGAAACGCATGCGTAGATGAGGAGGTATCGTGACGTTCCATCAGCGAAGAGCGACAGATTTTATTCTAGCCCAGGGCGGCGAGCCCCGACAGGCTTAAAATGTCTCCCAAATACCGTAATGTGGGGATAACTGGGGAGTTAGTGCTTTGCGGCACCTGACGAGGTAAACATTAGCATAGAGTCTACCATGAAGGATAACAAAGCCGAGTCTGTGCAGGCAATGCCATTGTGCTACGCCGAGGTCGCCACTCACCGTGACAAACAACGCGGACGACGGAAACGGGCATGACTTCCAGGCGCGTAGCTACAGACGCCACCTACACACGGCAAAAACAGAGTCAAGCCAGCTATTGTCAACTAGAGTAAGTACATGGCCATTTCAGGGCATGCTGTTCATCTGTCTAAATTGTCCCTGTTGTCTAGGGTAGGATCGCCCTCTGTATAATATAGTAGGACCCTATGTTGGCGGGCCTCGGGGCGAGTTTCCCCAAGCCACGGTGTGTGTAATAACTATGTATTGTGAATTTGCTCCCACAGAGCGGAAGCAGCGCCTTCCTCCCCCAGAAGCAGTTCCTGTACACTTGGATGTACACCCCTTGCACGACTTCGAGATCATCGGCCGCACCGGGCCGTACTGGGTAGGCCTGCGCCGCCG
>NW_026251152.1:0-2311 GCF_022114955.1 Emericellopsis cladophorae
GACTGAGTACGAGGCGGACGGCCACACCCTCGACGAGCAAATCAACCAGATCCTAGCGCAGAAGACTCGTCTTCGGAGAAAGTACTCTCGTCCGCCTTCGAACAATGATAAGCTATTTTATTCGGACGTTGTGCATAAGGATGTGTGTGGCGGGGATTGTGTAAGCAGCCCCGAGCATCTAGTGCGCCGAGCGGAACGGGCCGAGGAGGACGACAACCCCGCGATCCACTATGGACTCATCGCTAGCGCAAACCAGTTGATGAAGGATGCGCGGGTTCGTGACACGCTAGCTGCTGAGAGAGGCATTCTCTGTTTCGAGATGGAGGCGGCTGGTCTAATGAACCACTTTCCTTGTCTCGTCATCCGTGGGATCTGCGATTACGCCGACTCACACAAAAACAAGGAATGGCAAGGGTATGCGGCGATGGTGGCGGCAGCGTATGCGAAAGACCTGCTGCGGAAGATCTCGCCTAATCGGGTGGAAGTGGAGCGACGGATCACAGATATCCTCATGTCTGGTAGGTAGAGCCCCTTCGTGGTTTTCATGTCTAGCCTCCTCTGAAGCGACATAGTGGAATCTGGTTTGGACCATCTTCGCCTCAAGGCTGAGACCCACACGTACGTAAAGAAGCTACGCTTTTTGAAATAAGACACCACTAATGAATACCAAGCGAGCTCCTAGTCGGCATCCATCAAAGTGTCCAGGATCAGAAGCCTAAGATCACCGAGGACGCATCTGCCTATAGTGGATCTCACTACGTGATGGGCTTTGCGAGCGACCCGGAGTTTGTCGAGCGGTCTGAGATCTGGGCATGGATGAAAGAAAGTTACACCGGCCTCGCTAGACGCATGGCACTTTTTGGGATGGGCGGCTTTGGGTGGGTTTCCTGCATACTCTCCGAGGGGTTTCTGCTAACTGCAACAGCAAATCTCAGCTTGCGATCCGATTTGCGTGCTATGTCCGGGACGAGTTCCCCACGACTAGCATTTTCTGGGTGCATGGGGCTACCCGGGACACGTTTGAAGCATCCTACCGTACTATCGCTGAGACGCTTCTCCTGCCGCGGCGGACTGATGCAGAGGTGAATTTACTTGCGCTGGTGCGCGATTGGTTACAAAAGGTCGACGGCAACCCCTTTTTGATGGTCATCGACAACGCTGACAACGTTGGCATTTACTCCAGTAATGCGCCAAATGATGAGGGCCTGGCATCGTATCTACCGAAGTGCGATCACGGCAAGGTGCTGATTACGACACGCAGTAGAAACGCAGCCGAGAAGCTCATCGGAAACGGCAAGTGGATCCAGCAGGTACCAGTCATGAAGCACGAACAGGCGCTCCAGCTCTTGCAGAGGAGGCTCGGAATCGAAGACGAGAGCGACGCGAGAGACTTGGTCGGGGCACTGGATCACATACCGTTAGCTATCAGCCAGGCTGCGGCGTACATCCATTGCCGGAGGCCCCGAGTAACACTTCGGTCATACCTGGAAGACTTCGGCAAGAGCCAGAAGCGGAAGAAAGGATTGCTACGCAGCGACAAGGGCGATCTTGGGCGATATGAGGGCGTGTCTAACTCCGTACTGGTCACGTGGGAGGTGACATTTGACAGGATCCAGAAGGATCACCCGCGGGCTGCTAACCTCCTCGCCCTGATGAGCCAGTTTCAAGCACAAAACATACCCGAGAGCATGTTGCACGGGTATGACGACACAGCCGCTAATAGCCACAGCGATCAAGATGATGCGGGCGTTAGCGTCAGTGACGAGAGCAGTGAAGGATCGGAATTTGAGAACGACCTGGACGTTCTCCGGAGCTACTCCCTTGTTATGGTCAAAACTGCGGGGTTATGCGATATGCACTCACTGGTTCAGTTCTGCACCCGCTCGTGGATGGTAGAGTATGGAGACCCTGCGCGATGGAGCCGGCTGTTCTTGCAGCTGGCAGCAGATCATTTTCCATCCGGCACGTTCGAGACGTGGGGGCTTTGCGAAAGTCTTCTTCCTCATGTTGAGCCTGTGCTAGCAAAGATACCCAAACAGCTGAGCGATGTCGATTGTCGGGCCGAACTATTAACGAACATGTCGCGGTACATGCTGATGATTGGCGAACATTCACGGGCAGGGTTATTCGGAGGAGAAGCGGCTCGAACGAGAAAGGAGACCCTGGGACTTAACCATCCTTCTACGCTGACGAGCATGGGCAACCTAGCGTCAACATACAGGCACCAGGGCCGATGGGAGGAGGCAGAGACGCTTGAGGTGCAGGTGATGGAGACTCGCAAGACGAAGCTTGGGGCGGACCATCCCGACAC
>NW_026251153.1:0-2299 GCF_022114955.1 Emericellopsis cladophorae
GATTATCTTGGCCTGCTCAAAGCCTTGGCCCAGAGGCACTGGCCGGCGGAGAATGGAAGTACGCGAAAGAAGCCGCCCATGATGTTCGTCTGCGTGCAGTGGGAAGATAGAACAACGACCTGGGAGTGGCGAGGAAAGTTGAAGAAGCACTCTCAATTTGGTGGGCAAGCGAAGATAGCAGCCCCAAGAACCATTGAGTACGAGAATGTCGTGCTAGTGGAGGAGGGGGAGAGGATTCACTCGGCCGATTTCGCCTTTGTTGAGACCGCTGCCCAGCTTGCGAAAAGGCGCCAGCAATGGATACTGAGACAACGCCAGAGCGAGTCTCGGTCGCTATCTCCGGGCTTGGCGCTTGACACTGTGGAGGTCGAGAGCAAGGATGCCCAGGACGACTAGACAAATCGAGCTATATGGGTTGCTGATGGTCAAACTCGCCGACAGTGCGTCGACGCTGCAATTCAGGTGGCGATCGATTATATAAGATAGTGAGATATAGGGGTTACGTTTGCTGATTAGTTTGCATGTCTTTGATTTATTTTGGTTCGGTAGCTGGACTCCCGGGCGTTAGTACACGTGGGCTGAATCTCATTCTTCCTGTTTCTGAACTTTCTCTCGTGATGGATGTGCTGCCCAGGCTTCACGAACATTGATTCACCATATGCTGCACGCCCGGCAAGATACTCCTATAGCAAACGGCCCCTTCTCCATCGAGATCAAGAGCCAAACTCGCGCCTGCCATCACGCTTGACCCGACATCGAGAGCAGCAGAAGTGATGACATTTCCATAGATAACCTGTCTCATACCTCAGCTTGACTCACGGAAAGTATGCCCGCCTGCGAGCCGAATACCGCGGACGTGGAAGAAGGACCCCTAAACCGCTGCTTCGTACCTGAGGAGCTACTTTCCGCCGCCTTTCTAGTGTCCTTTTAGTTTCTAGGCTCTCCTGCGTACCGTTGGTTTGGTTGCGACTGTGCCATGAATGATCCCGTCCTGGCTTTTGTTAGATGAGGCATCGCTAGCCTACAACTCGCAACGTACTGAATGTGCCCTTGTAGCAAAGTTACTTCCGCAGCCAGCTCGCGTGCTACGTTCGCAATGCTATGATCATAAGTGTGGGGTCTTTCGAGGAAGACGGCACTGCATACTAGTCCAAGCGTGTCACAACTTGTTCAAGGCTTCGCTCGGGACAGTCGGGTGTGGTGGCTTGTCTGCTTTTCGTTAGGGGCATGATCTGCACGGGGCATGAAGACTCACAACCGACGGTTGACCATATGCTGGCCGAGATTTGCGCTCGAGGCATTGGTAGCGTAGACTGGGGTGGAATCTTGCTGTTGCTGTGCAGCGTGTCCGCGTGTCGGCGAATACGCGTGTGGAAAGAGGCCACGTCCCCAGGATTGATAGCCAGGGTTCGCGCCTGGTACCGAACTATGGAGACCGGTCCCACTACCACCAGGCTCAGACGCCATGGAGCCCGCCGTCGTGTAAGGCATGTTCATTGCGACGCAGGATGAGCGATGAGGAAATACTAGAAGGGGATAAAGGATACTGTGAGCGTCCTGGTCTATCCTACGCCGGGAGCTGCGATTTATACACCTCTCTGCGTCCCGATGCTTTGGTTCGGTCAATGTGCGTGCGACCAACAGCCAACAGCGTCGACCTGATGGAGTATGGCTGCTCCTCTGGACAGAGACACGCTGCGCGCATCGATATCGCGCACGCAACCTGAGATCTGCTGACTTTTTTGAAGGCGTCTGATCTACACTGCGATTCAGGTTCAGACCGAGCCATGCATATTCGCACAAAATCATCTACCGAATGAGCGATGGAGACCCTGAGTATTAAGGCCATTCCCTTCGGTAATACATGAATGTGGTCGGTGCTCAACGGCTGTCAATGTTGGTCCTGCGTCATGCATTGAGAATTACGGGTCTGCGGCATGCATCTGAACTCGGAGATCGCGATTCGGAGAAAAGGAGCATCGCATTAACATACGCATTGTCGATCAGTGGCTTAATTGCATTAATACAGCACAGAAACAGGAGACCGGAGCTCTCATAACTTGTAGTTGGCAAGTCGAACGGGGCAAGATACAGGAGTGGAATTTTTCTTCTCTCAATCTCCGCGTTCTCCTGGAGGAATTCTGCTGAGCCACGAGTGCGTAGCGCAGGACCGTACTCCACCTGAGTTCAGCTCCATCGTTTGTGCCTCGCAAACCACTTTCCGAATCGTGCCGCTCGTCGCTGGCTCGGTACGACCCTGCGTTCTGCCGCGCGGACATGGAAAGAAGAGCACATGACA
>NW_026251154.1:0-2283 GCF_022114955.1 Emericellopsis cladophorae
TCTGCCACATCCCGCGTTGGGTTGGTGAGAATGTCACGATGGTGATGGACTGAAAATGACGAGTCAGCGATGCAGGGTCAGCCGGCTGGCCCATGCGAGCTACTTCAACACGCATCCGTTGGCTGTGCTCCCTCGGCACCACGACGATCAACACCGGGCGGATGGGCGAGGTTGATGACCGCTCCCTCGCAGCCCAAGAGGCCAGGCACTCTATGGCGCGGTTAGGCCCGCCAATGTCAGCAACGAATAGATATGCCATATCGACAAAGGGAAAAACGAATCTCTGGTAGACTTCGTCGGCTGCCGGGACCGCGTGGCGTACATCTGCAGGCAAGTAGTCCTCGGCGGATTCGTGGCACCGAAATGATCTTGGTGCCGAGGGCAGCCGATTGTGGACGGGCAGGTCCCCGTCGGCGACGAAGACTGGCTGAGTGGCACGGGCACGCGAGATATGTAGATGGACCTCACCGTGGTGTCTCGCATTGCTGGGATGCCTGCTCCCTGGACACATGTTGGTGAGAAAGAGGGACTTTGTGTAGTTTCCGATCAGCACCGCGAAGCCATGTGGTTCCTCTAGATCGCGAACTTGTTCGAGCAGTCGCTGCGGCCTGTCTGAGACAGCCAGCAGTACACGCCTATTTTCCTGCCGCAGCTTTGTCCATTGCTTGTGTTTGCATGCGCTCATTGCATTGTATATGCTGGTGTCGTTAGGGGTGGTGATTGGCGTTTTATATGTTGCTCACAACCGCTTTTGTCCGTCGCCCTCCTGACCTGAACCAGCCTACATACTCGGCCAGCCCCTTAACGGCCCACAGAGCGATTGACGTTGGCCATAAGGTGCCAAAGACGCGCTTCTTGGCCTGTACTGAACGTCGATATCCGACGACGCGGTCGAGTATAAGAGCGCGAGAGTTTCCCAGCCAGCTGCTGCAGGGCAAGTGCTCAAGAGCGGCCGGTCGATCAGAGATGGACATCTGGGCCTGCACAGCACTCTCCGACGTTAACATAGCCGATGCCAGCGGCTTTGATCAGTGTCCGTCTCCGCTTGGGACCGACTACCGAGACCAGCGTCTCCGCCTTGCTGAGCTTGAGCGAGACGTGCAGGAGCTCCGCGAAAAGGTCGACGAAGAAGTGCATAAGCGTCGGGTCGTCGACTTTGACCGGGAGTTGGCCATCGATGCCTTGAGAGAGAAGACCGAGGAGGTCAGGCAGCGAGACGAGACGATCGACGCGCAGAACGCTCTGTTGAGTCTGGCCTGGGCTGACGCGCAAGACTTGGCCTCGTCCCACCAGAGCACGCAAGATGCATTGCAGCTACTGAAGGAGTATATCGAGGGCATACTGGCGAGCACGCCGGATCCGGAGCTCAATGCGAACAAGAAGCGCAGACATTGCTCGTGATGTTCGGCGCTGTCGCTCCAGCTGGGGCGTCCCCGACCCGGAGGGCGGTCCCCGTCTCTGACCGCAGCGGAAACGACTTCAGCAGAGCCAGCTCCGCTCTAAAAGATCGAGGACGTGTATGAGCTGGGTGGGCATCTTTTGACGTCGTTGAAGAACTAGTGGCTGGAGTCGCCGAATGATAAATCTCACCATGTATTCTTCCCATCCGTCATTGTACCACGGCAAGAAGAGAAACCCGAAACGTACCCCAGACAGACAGCGATTTTCTAGTTAGAATCGTACGTTACTGCGAACGCTGGCGCTGGGCAGGCTCGCGGGACACATCCTGCGGGAGGTATGCTAAGTTTACGACACATTGTTGGAAGAATTGAATCTGAGATCCGGCTGCATTTGCGTCCTGGCAACTTCAGCAAAGCGTCAGGGTGTGCTATGCTTAACAATGGTACATACAAGCGGGTTTAGGTGCGTTTGAAGGAGAATAAACATGCTTGCCGCCTCGTCCCAATTACCTATGTATGGACGATGCTCGACTGATGTAGCAAGCGTTTTGTAGCATCCAAACTATTTTGATAGACCTTTTAAAGTATGTATGGTGAGTGTGGCATTCTCTAGGCGGGCATCCCCTCCGTCACGAGAGCTTGCTCTTTCCTCCAGCACAACGACACGTTCCATGCGATCAATGATACACGTCCCCGGTTGTATCTTGATGCGGTGAGAGCGGAGGTTCTCTAATCTCTTGAAACAATGGCCGCACAGCGTGCAAGGAAACCTGGGTGGGTTTGCCTCATGTTTCTTGCCAGGCATTAGTCCTTTCAGTGTCTGATAGTCTAGACAGGGCTACCCCCTCATTGATGTGTCTTCTCAGATGTTCTGCACGCGAGT